>NW_024038802.1:0-11289 GCF_016077235.1 Cyprinodon tularosa
TTTCCTCACTTTTTTCCTACGGGGCATATACCTTCCTCACTGTTTCCTCCCAGTGGCATCTATGTTTTTCCCTGCTGCCCCGGCTGCACCCAGATAACTGGAAATGCATAGACGTCCTCCGGATGGTCGAGCGGTACTATTCTCCGATCATCGCTTAACCTGTAATATTCTGGCTATCCCTTAGCCTGGCTATCGCTTAGCCTCACAATACCTTTATTCCAATACCTTAATACTACTTAAGCCATCTCGTGGAGCACACTGACTACCTTAGTCACCAATACCCTCACGTAACACGCGTACACTATTGGTTCCGGATTTATGGCTTCCACAGACTATGTCAAACGCTTTGAACAATCTGTCCCTTTACCAATCATCCGCTCAGAACAACACGTGTTAAGCTTAACTTATTTACAAAATAATTCAAACACAGAACAGTTTAAACACAAACATTAAATAACACTTAAAACATACATTCATACATACCTGGACCCTTCCTCAGCTTAATCTGCCTTTATATACTCTTATATAAATTCTTATCAAATTTGGAAATTACTTTATTAAATTTGGAAAACTAGGTTCTTTTTAGGAGAGCTTTGTGACGCCTGACACCCACAAGCAGTAGCCGGAGGCCGGTTCCCCACTAATTTAGAAAATTATAACGAATTGACTCACCTTCAATGGTGAATTATGGGCCCTTGGGGTTCCGCGCTCTCCAGCTGGTGCCTGCAGATCGTCCGACGTCCCCTTTTTGCTTTCCTCCTGCAGCTGGCTCGCCAATTTGTCATCTATAATTCTCTTCTTGACGACTTAAAATTGAAGCTAAGTTTTATAAAAATTCAAAGTTCTTAAAAAGCAGAAAAAGTCTCAAACAAAGATCAAAAAATTCAGACAGAGGCAGCTGAGTCCAGGTCCAGTGTGTTTATTGCTAAACACAACACATTCACACGGAGCTGGTCACCGGTGAGCATCAGCTGAACAAATGGTGAAAACAGCTCCCTTTTATACATTTCTTATCGGTGGAAAACCCCCTTCAGAACATATTTCAGTCTTTGGTAAAGGTCACATTGATATTTATCTGCAAATCACGGTGACATTCATAGATACATCTCATTCTTGTGAGAGCAATCTCTCAGGCCGTGAAAACATCTGGTGCATTCAAATCAGAAACTTATGACAGTTTAATCACAAACATGTTGGAATACATCCTTTCCTTACTTCAAGCCATGTCAGTCTGGCCTAGTGCTCCCCCCTCGTGTCTCAGTCAAAGCATCACCCTTTCTGGGACCATTACCGCTCCGTGTGCCTTGAAAATAACAACTCTATTTATCACAAGTTGTATGGCCAAATTTTGCTGAGCTGGGCAACCTTGAGATGTCAAATATTTCATTTTTAATGAGTGTGCTTTCTTATCACTATGGGGCCTCAACCTTGCGTTTTCCTGCAGATTCCACTCCTCTTGGGCCAGATGCACACTCACTGTTCTGTTTTTCTCCTTTTTGGCCTTGAATGGCTCTCACTGCTGTTTTTCTCATTTTGGCCTTGAATGGCTCTTATAACAGTATTTGTGAAAACAACTTTAAACTTATAAAACATTAACTTTATTTTATCTTATGATTAGTGCAGATTAATACACAACAGTATTAGGAGCCCAAATACAATGGTCCTGACTTTTAATTTTTTTTTAATCTGTGGCTGCCTCTTAACCTGCCAATTATGCACGTAAAACTTTATATGTCTTAGTTGTAGATTTTAATATGCGATCTTCACAATCAGCCGCCTCTGGGACCAGCAGTTATAGAGCCACAGCTGTTACAAACATGGTATATATATATTTTTTTTCTGAGGCTAAACATTTAAATGCACAGAGTTTTTTTTTACTGGCCTACTGTATGTCAATATTATATTATATACTCATAACATACATTTGTTATGTCTGTAGCCTATATTAACTGTAACCAGACAGGACAAGGCAGGTAGAAAGACATGCTGCAAAGAAGCCCAGGTTGGGACATGAACCATGGAAGGCTGCTCTGACAACAGATTGTGCCGATTGCCTCAAATTTTGTTTTCTATGAGGTCTGAATTACATTAGATATATATATACACGCACATTTGGAATGTAACAAATTCATCTGATTTTTATTCAACTGAAAAAGCAAGATCAAGGTAAATGCAGTTAGATGATTTAAAAACACCTACATCTACATGTGTTTATCATACCTGAAAGATTCTCTAGCAGTTGTTTGCTTTTGCTTTTTAAACTCCTATTGACATTTTTTATTTATACAGTTGCAGGTAACCAAAAGAATGTTGAGTGAACCTTGATGACATTTTAGTGCCAATAATTTAGCTTATTATTTTGATCCACTAGAATAACCTCTAAAAACTGCCGACAGAAGCATGTCTGCTGTCGGCAGTGCAGAAACACTCACAGAGAGATAGTAAAAGTTTGAACGTTTTTTTTGTTTTTTTCACTTGAAAAAAACAAAACAGAAACCGGGTTATCTCAGCTTGGTGGGTCCTGCGGTCAGGAATCCAGGTGCGGCTGCACATAAAGAGAGAGTGATAAGGTGAGTTCACTGTTGGTGGGAAAAAATGCAGAAGACTGATGCACTGTTCCTACTTGAACTAACTGCCTGAATCGGAGGGTGGTCGGAGGTTCCAGTTTGTGGAGGCCTTGGCTGGTAGAAGGTGGATGAGTCTTAAGAGGGTGGACAGGTAAGTTTAAGGTGGCACAGAGGAGCAGCGGAGCAGACTGTCACTCAAAATCTTGATGAGGATGGAGCTCAGATGAGGTGAGTTGTGGAATTCTCAGCGTCTCGAGGGGTGTTCTTCCAGGGTTGGAAGGACTTTAACATTCACAGAGGATCTGAAGGTTTCCCTCCGAAGATTCACAAGAAAAAATAAGAGGTAAGAGCATGAATTCACTAGAAAAATTACAGAGATAGACTCAGCAAAAGCTCAGAGGGGCTAGAGTACCCAAAACAGGTAAACACTCTGGTGAAGAGGTGATGACAGTCAGCTGCTCATATACTCCTTTGAGGTAATGAGAGATTCAGTGATGGTGTGGATAGTTCAGATGCGTAGGCAAGCCCTCCAAGACAGAAGTAAACAAATGGCACCATCTGGTGGATAAACGGTGGGACTGAAAAAGAAAACAAACTAACCCCAAAAACTGGAGTTGTTACCCGCGCCAAAGCGCTCTTGTACCTCCGAGCTAGTTTGGCAGAAGCAGACGTCCAGAAAGGAATCATGGGAGTAAAATAATAAAATAACTAGGCTACACGTAATTATAAAATAATTTTTGCATGTTTACATTGATAAAATGGCCAAAAATGAACGCTATAAGCAGATTTCTTAATTACTATAAACAAATTATTTAAACAGCATTTGTATAGAAATGATTCTGTCCCAAGCCTTTTGATCTTATATAAGCGGTTGATTACTATATCAGTGACCATTATCAGCGGATTCATCTCTACATGTATTTAGAGAATACACTGCCTTTCACTTGTTCAAACCCTGCATGTTTTAGCCTTTATCATGTCAAAACAACAAGCTTGTCTGTACTTGTCTGTGACTTTTCCTGACATATTTAACTCAAAGTAGTACACAATTAAAAGTGCCGTAGGAGATCTTGGAAAAACTGTTCCAGCAAGCTATATTTTTGGACATACACAACTATTCGTTTACCTTCAGATCACCCCACACCTTCAAATCCCATGAATGCGCATGCTGTCTGTCGAGGTGTTCAGATGTTTCCGAGATCGAGAACGAAACAAGCCGAGACCAAGAAACAAGCTAACAACAACATAATGCTATGTTCACACCTAAAGCTGCAGAGGCAGCAAAAGCAGCTAGTTTAAATGCAAAGTCAATGTTTGCCGCACATTACGGCACAGAAAAAGGTCCTGCAGATCATCTAGAGCAGCAGTTCCTAAATTTACTTAAATATGCCTAAATCTGTTGGCAAAACATGTTCGCTTTTATTATCCTGGTAGCTGCAGTTTGGATTACGTACACGAATAGGGTGACCAGACGCCCTCTTTTTCCCAGACATGTCCAACTTTTCATACCTTAAAGAATGTCAGGAGGGGAATTTCAAATACACTGCAGCAGAAACGAGCCATCACCTTGTGCTGATCTTGGGACTCAGGCGTACGGCGGGGAGGGAGCCAGCGGCCTGGTGCATCCCCCCGCCTGCCTTACCGGGCATGCCGTCACCTGGTTGGGTTCAGTCCCGGGAGCTGATGGCTCGGTTTGAATGCCCGGGTCCAGTCAGCCGCCCAAGCATAAAAAATTAAGCAGCACGCATATTTTTTTTTGTTCTTGCGGCTTTAAGTGTGAACGTAGCATAACAATGGCTAGCTTCCAGCCATGGCGTCCTGTACGTGCAATGGGGGTTCGATTCATTCAATTCTCAGGGTACACGCAAAGGAGAGAGGGACAAGCAGACGACCATGATTGTCAAGTGTCAGGAACCCATAGTGTACAACAAAACATGTTTTCGTGATTGATGAGGGTTAAGGGTTGGTTATAATCTCGTGTGCCCACCACTCTGGCAGAAAGTGCTGTGGAGCCCTTTAACTGTGCGTGCAGCACCAAATCTGTATTTGAGGCAGTCACAGTGGAAGAAAACCCCAAACAACGTGGATAATAATACATAATCAATATTTTCTGATGAAAATATACAGCACTTGTTGTTTTATCTCATCATTTGATTTTGATAGCTGGGGAAAATATGGCAATATATAGTGATACTGCAACATTGTGATAATATCGTATCGTGACCCAAGTATCGCGACATGTATCGAATCGCAACACTCATGCCAATACTCACCTCTACTGCCCAGGCAGGAGGCTTCTCCTAGCCTCTAATAGGTTAATAGAGTAGACTTTATTCATATGCATCCAATTTCCAATCAACTCTGAATTGTTTAGTGTATCTTCTAAAGGAAAACATCACCACATTATATAGGCATCAACATGTTTCACACAGATCTACCTGATTAATCACAATGTATAGTTTTTCTGTTGTGATTATGAATCCTGGTATGTAGGGCCTCTTCTATCCTGTGGGCTGTCATCGACACAGGGAAGCCTGTCTACACACCTGCTATCTGAAGTGAATGATACCACCCCACTCTCTGCATACAAGACTGGGGGCTTGCTGATGCTAACTCCCAAGAGGTTCATGCAAGTGAGACAAAATTAAGACCACCATACAGTAAATTAATATTTGTGTATTGGAAATGTGCTTCATATAGTCAATCATTATATACATCAACATACATGACATGCATTTTGGAATTGCACTCTTAGGTAACACGTTCTAAAGAAAATGTCCGTGATGGATTAAAAACGCAAATATAACTGGCTTATATTACAGAAGTTATAATGTACTGTGCAGCCCAGGTTCCAGATTTGTGTTTCTTTTCTATAAAGCATTGTGAATGCTGAACACATTTGAGGTTGTCATTGATGATTGTAAACATTTAGAAAGCCTTATAAATGCCCATGTCCAAGTGCTGATGCGTTTTTAACCTCCACTTTTTTTCATTCTTCTTCATTTATTAAAGTGATGGCAGCTAACATAAAGAAGACTGAGAGAGACCTACCTCTTATCAGTAAGATGATGCAGACCACATTTGCCTCATAACGACAGACAATTATGACATCATGCCCTGCATTCAAAAAACTCATGGACCTCTGGCCTGCTCTTCATATGCAGTCTAAGGTAATGTTGGACAGCTCTTTCGTTGGATTTATCTTTGCTACTGTATGTCACTGTGTAATGTTGCCAAATTTCGTTAATCATAAAATAAATAATTATTATTAATTTAAGACAAAGAAACTTTCTCATAGTAGCTTCATCTGGTCTGTTTCTGTTTGGCTGTGACTCCATCCAGAAGAGAAATATCAGCTTTGTTTATAGATGTTGGAGCTTGGCCTGTTTTCAAGTGTAGTCCTGTTTCTCTGACTGTGACTAACCGGATGTGCTCTCTTCATCCTCTGACATGGGAGCTGGCTTGGAGCTCGTCTGCCTGATTGTGTGTTTCCTGGAGCTGTTTGATTGTTGCCTTTGTATCTCTGCTTCTTTCTGTATCTCTGCTTCTTTCTGTATGTCTGCTTCTGTCTCCTTGAACCCCAGTCAGCCTCAACAGATGGCCAGTCACACTGAGCCTGGTTCTGATGGAGGTTTCTTCCTTTTAAAAGGGAGTTTTTCTTCTCCACTGCCACAAGCATGCTTGGTGTGAGGGATACCTTCGAGTCAAAGCAATCAGCTAGTTTTCCTTGGATAGAAAACTGAACCAACCTGACTGTATGGGCATGTTGAATTGTCTCTGTAAAGTGCCTTGAGATGACGTGTTGTGAATTGGCCTATTTAAACAAACTAAATTGATTTAAATTAAGAATTATTGTATTCTCGTTATGTTGCCCTGCGATGGACTGGCGACCTGTCCAGGGTGTACCCTGCCTCTCACCCATAGACAGCTGGAGAGAGGAACCAGCACCCCTTGCGACCCCGCTTGGGATTAGGCGTGTAAGAAAATGGATGGATGGATTCTCCTTTACTCAATGCAGGTGTATGCAGAGTTCCAAAGGATAACAAACCAGATCTTTCAAACACTTTCTATGCCCAGCTTGAACACCATGCTCCTCACTTGATGGCCTTATTCAGGCAGAAACCTTCCAAAACTGGAAAGACTGCAGATGCTTTGGCTTACATTTTAAAAGTCCGTGATGCACTGGTGATTATACATTTTCACAGGTCTACTGTTGGTAGTTTATTGCTTCAGAAGAGCTTTTGAATTCCATAATTGCATTAGGTAAGTCAGCAGGCTATCATAGTGGATTAAGTGCAGATATTGGTTATTAATTGGTAATAAGTTGGGAAAGTTTGGCATTGGCTTTGATCAATGAACTGTATTTAAGCTATTTTAATTTTCTCAGGAAATATATTAAATCCACAAGAGATGGACCACTGTTCTCCATGCCATTCATATTTATTTACCTGAAAAAGTCTCTGATCTGAGTCCAGTAGGGCTTTAAAAAAGTAATCTGCAAAGAAAATCAAGTAGCAATTATTAGCTTGACAGTGGCACTCAAAAGTCATCTCTTTCTCAGCAAGCAAGAACACAATACAGCAGAATGAAGAGGGGTCTGTTTAAAGAAGCAGGTTTAAAAACTCAGACTATAAACTCTAAATTGGTCTAGACTAATGTCAGGAACTCAGAGTTTTCGGTTTCACAACATCTGCTGTGAATCAGTTTTATCTGCCCCAAGTAGAACCCCCCAAAATTTAGCACGTGCACAACAAACATGAAAAACCATTATCAGTGGAGCGATGAATTGACGAGTCACCATGACAACTGGTAACAGGGAGTGCCTATTTCACCCCACTGGAACTTGACATTTTAATGCAGAAATGATAAAATAAAAAAGAAATGTGTTTAAAATACAGAGAAACACCACTACAGGTACAAAGGAGAGGAAGATGGTGAAGGAGAAGATTGCTGCTCAAGTTAATGTGTAAGTTAATATGAATGGAACACCTCTCTGTTGTTCCATTTGTAGATCACTAAAATAAGATTCTTCCTGATAAAAATCAAACTCCTAGACTGAGCTGTAATAATATATTCTCTAAATTACAATTTTGTTGCAGAAACTGAATTTAAGTAGAAAAAAAACTCAATTGTAAAATATTAAAAAATTAAGTTTTATATATCTAGAAATGTTTACACATTTTAAGTGGCCGTCGACATTTATCAGCTGTGTCATGATTTTATCAAGAGCTCGGACCCACATGCAGAGAGACCAATCCAGAGAGACCAGGGGAAAGGTTTAACAGGTTTATTTGGAGTTTGTGATGAATCCAGGGTTGCTCTGAACACTGTTCAATCGGAACTGAAAGCTGAGGGGAAGACACTGCGGTTAGTTCAGACTGAGTAGGAATTTTGATTCTCAAACTTGAAGAGGAGAATTTGGTAGATAACTTACGTTTCCAGAGAGGTTGCTGACTCTTAGACTCCTGTCTGTGTGCGGAAGTTTCAGTGTTTGTCTGATTCGGTGGAGGGCGGACAGGGTTTACCCAGAATGTGGTTGTTAGTGGGCGAACGGATAAGCTGACTGCCAATCAGATTTCCTGCGGTAATTGAACGGGTCGTGGTGGAGATGAATCCCTTACTCAGAGTGTGAAGCTCAAATGATCTCTTGAGGGAAAGTCGATTCAAACCTCCTGTTTGAATCCTCAACTCAGCTTGAAGTTCAGATCATCCTTCCAGTCAGTGTTGGGAAAGTTCTCTTTCTACGTGAACTAGTTCAAAGTTCAGTTCACACATTTTAAAATGAACTAGTTCAGTTCATAGTTCATAATTCAAAATTTTGAACTAAGTTCACAGTTCCAAAAAATGAACTAGTTCATAGTTCTTTTTTTTTTTCATATATTGCTCAATTACACCATAGCCTACTGTAGAACCACAGACAGCAATTATTTTATCAGTTGTAGCTCTGAAACTGTGCGTCAGATTTCATCTTCATATCCAGTTTTGAATCCTTATCCAACCAGGGTTTACATTAGCATTGAGGGGACAGCATTTCCCCATTGTTGCTGTAAATTCACTTCACACTAGTAGCAGCTGCAGCTTTCACCCCTACAGTATATTCTCAAAAACAAAAATGTGCTGCTTGAATTGTCTTCTTTTATGAGGAATTATTATTAAAAGAAAAACAGGAAAGTAGTCTTCAAGGTGCAAATGTTTTTTTAATTTTAATAATTTTTTAAATTTTAAATTCCATTTCAGTACATAGTAAAAAGGAATACTGGAATCCTGGAAAATTATATCAGGCAGGTTTACATAAATAGTAAAACCCTCAACAACATTTTACTAACACAATCTGAGGGACCAGGCTGAGGTAGGAATTTAAGGTTACTGAAGTGCGGATTTTTTTACTGAAAGCCGGCGGGCAAAGTTTGCAGAGAAATGTAAGATTGTTGCCATCATCCTCACCGACCACCTGGTCATAAAACTGTTTTAAGTGATCATACTGCTGCTTTGTCGCTTCCACGGTCGTGTCCATGCTGCTGTGGCTTCCACGCTGCATTTTGTTTTGATGACGCACGCGGCTGTAGGCTATGACACTGGTAGCTGGTGTTGCCAGATTGGGTGTTTTTCCCGCTACATATTAAGGCTTGTTTACGGTGTGATTTAGCTGGGGTTTCGCCTGGAGGACTCTATAGAAATCTGGCAACCTAATGAACGGAGTTGAACTGAGAGAGCGTGCCGTTCACAGACACCAGAATGAACGAGTTCACAATAACGTTCATCAGGCAGTAATACAGTACGTTCAGTTCACGTTCGCCCAAAATATGAACGAGTTCATGAACTTTCGTTCAATGAACGCGTTCAGGCACAACACTGCTTCCAGTGAGAGAAGGTCCAAAACATCCAGGTTGCAGGATGACTTCCTGCCGAGAGGCAAAGACAAAAACAAGATTAAAACTCAGGTTGACAAGAACTCAGTTTGACTCAACAAAACTCAGCTGGGCTAGAGTACCCAAAACTGGCAAACACTTTGGCGTCGAGGTAGTGGCAATCAGCAGCTTAAGAACACTCCGTTAATGAGGTAACTCACAGCAGGTGTGTAGAGAGGCGAACCAGAACCAGGTGCCTACTGGTGGAGGAAGGGAGACAAACACAGAAAAAACATACACAAACAGGAATCCTGACAAGCTAGACTGTAAATGGATTTATGATATCTGAAGTACAGTTCTTCACAGTAAAAATAATACAATATCTTGCTTACATTAAACAAACCAATAAAAAATAAATCTCTTGCCCTGTCAAGTGAGTTGTAAAATGCTCTCTCTGTACAGTATTTAATTCTCTGAAAAGTGCCAATCATTCTTTAATAAGATACTTGTCAAACTGATATGCAATGTTTGTATTTAAAACCTAATGTGCCTAATGGACCCAGTGAATGATATAATTTTTTTATTTGCACAAAAGTACAAAAAAATTTAACTAAATCAAGAAATAGAACGGCGTAATTTGCTGTAAGGAGTGTGGAGACAGAGGACACTTGAGTTTATTGAAGAAACCTTGCTGCTGACCAGGTTAGCTGTGGGGAGAATGTTACTATGGTGACTGAAACAAATGTTAATTAAACTCTCTTTGTGAACCGTAAAAGTCAGAGTTTCCCTGTTTTCAGTTTTAGAAAATGTAGATTTTTAGGTAAAACTGCTTTCTGAAACGGACCCCTGCATTATTTCAGACTGGTGTATTTATTTTTAATGGGGAAAATCAAAGTGAATCAAAGTGGCCTCAGCCATTGTTTCAGTAAATGTGATTAATATATGATCTCCCTTTCGTTTTTTTAAGGTTAGTATGGATGATACAGACCTGGGGGATACTAAAAATAACTAGAAAATTTCTAAATAAATTTTGAGGGGGGCCACCTACTGCCCGTCTGGGTAACCGGGCCAATATGGCCCTGGCAAGTGACGTCGGGGCTCCCCAGACCAACTGCTTACGCCTTTGAGGGCTGCTGAGGGAAGGAAAGAGGGCCAAGTCAAGGGCAAAGAGAGCTGTGTGCCACTTGTGCTGAAATCTGGGAAATAGACATGCACAGCATATGATGCACAGGGGTAATATGGGTTGTCCATATTGAACCGCAGTGGGTAAAGCGCAGTTGGCGGGCTCTGCCCGCCTGCTAGGAGCCCTTGCAGCGATGAAAAAAATCACCAATGGCGGGCTCCGCCCGCCTGCTATGAGCCATTGCAGTGATGAAATCACCATTGGCGGGCTTCGCCCGCCTTCTAAGAGCCATTGCAGTGATGAAATCACCAATGGCGGGCTCCGCCCGCATGCTCAGAGCCATTGCAGTGATGAAATTACAAATGGCTATGAGCAATATGCCAGAATGTATGAATGTGTATAAGGAAGAGGCTTTTATTCTGTAGAGTCCCTGTAGTGTTATTTTGAAAGTCTATCATGGATGTGCATCAAAAGATGGGTCATGCCCAGCAGTGATATAGAATCCATTTCCAATGTTAAATCACTGGTTTTTCCATGTTATTAGGTGAATAGCTGCTGTATTACAGAGTAAATGGGAGACTTTTATTGTGAAATTTGCTCTGGGGTGTGTTTTGAAAAGGTCACTAGAGTCTAATAAAAACAACCTGGAAAGTTTGGTTGATAATGTTGAGCCATTTGCATCAATTATTGCATTAGTATAATCTAGAGGCTTTTATTTTGTAGGGTCCCTGGAGTCTTATTTTGAAATCCA
>NW_024038803.1:0-10600 GCF_016077235.1 Cyprinodon tularosa
ATCTTGGAAACCAAGTCCAGTGGATTTTTTTTTTTTTTTTTACTTTAATGGAATATTTGCTAAGTAGTTTTGGAAGTTAGGTAAATCTAGAACCCCTCTGTCTTTAGTTTTATGTAATGTCTTTAAGCTGATATGAGGGGGTTTGTCCTTCCAAAGAAATGTAGAGATGGAAGAATCTAGAGATTCAAACCAGTCGGGTGATGGTTTATTTGGGATCATTGAAAATTGGTAGTTAATTCTGGGTTAGACCATCATTTTAATTGAGGCTACCCTACCTATAAGGGAGATCGGAAGCGATTTCCATCTTTCTAGGTCCTCTTCTATTTTTTTAAAAGATGGATGTGGTTGAGTTTTGGTAACTCAGCTAGTTTAGATGACACAGTAATTCCCAAATATTTGATATTTCCTGATTGCAATTGTAGACCTGAGGGATTCTGTAGAGAGCAATTAATTGGCAGTATTATAGATTTAGATTGAGTCAGTTCTTAGTCCATCGGCTGTTCGCCTCAAGTTGCCTCCCCCCACCCCCCGAGTGCATCCTGTGTTTCATGTTTCCCTGACCAAGTGCGTGGGGGGGGGGGGGGGGTGGTACTGTTAGGTCTTTGTGTTTTTGTTTACTTACAGGGTGGCAGGCTTCATGGGTTCCAGCTGTTACTCCCTGATGACAATCAGTGGGGGCTTTCATATTGGAGCAGTTTCCTGGAGCAAGCTGCCAGTCGGTTCTGCTCTCTTGGTGGTAAAACGGGTCAAGCTCTGTTAGTGAACTAAGCTCCCAGAGTCTCCTCTAACCATGAGCGTAGGTTTGCATAGGGACCATAGGGACATGTCCCTACCAAAATGTTGAACCGACCTAATTGTCCCTACCAATAATTGGATGTGAGCAACATGTTTATAATTTCCAGCAGTAGTTGTTGCAGCAGTGGCTTCTTTTCCTCTCGCAGCTCCTCTGCCTGCTCTCTCCTGTCCCTTTCACGTAGCAGCGCATGGAACTGTGCTGCGCTGTTTAACTCCACTCTCATTGGTTGTTCTGCCTTAAGTTCCGCCTTCTCTCTCTCTGATTGGCTGTTTTCTAGTCCGTGTGTGCTTGGAGCGCAACATTGAAAATTTATTCACACTAGAATGCTGCGGTTACTGCAATTAATATTAGGCTGCAAAACTAGTCCCAATAAAAAAAAATAAATGAATATCATGTACACTAAAAAACAAAAATCTTTTTTTTTCTTTTATAAAACAAAATATTCTGAGTCAGCCAGGAGTTCTGAAGACTGCTGGAAAATTGGGCAAATAAAGGCTGTAAGCCATCAGCATTTCTGATTCTTAGCCACAGCCACCTAAAAAAGAAAATGTGAGGGTTTCCGTTTTACCGATATTAAGTTGATATTAGTGTTTTCATTTTTTTTTTTTGTCTTTATTTTTACAATTTTGATATAATAACTGATCTAAGTGGGTTGCTCTGTGGGGAAAGGCACATTTTACATTTATATTACTGTATGTTTTAAAGTCTCTATACTCCAGTTAATGATTAATCACATACTAAATTAGTTGACGATTATTGAAATAATCAATTAATATGATTCATTTTTTTCAGCCCCAGATAAAATACATGAAATGGGCTACACAGAGTAACTACAGTCCAGATCAGGGCCGGCGATTGCTACAGGCGAGCTAGGCAATTGCCTAGGGCGACAAATGTGTTGGGGGCGCCCTCTAGCGTCGCCCTTAGGCTCACTTCCCATTAATCATAGAGCGAATTAAACATTATGAAGCGTCCGTCAGTTTGACTTAACCTTACGTATATATAAATAGCAAAATATGAACAAATAAATATACCACCGTTTTTTGTTTTTTTTTCACATTTAAGAGAAAATCGGAAAAAAATTTTGATCACTTTTCAAGCGCCCTCCAACCCGGAAGTCGTGACGTCAATTACTGCAGCATATCCACCAATGTTTTGGAATGAAATTGTAAGCAAACGTACTTGCTTAACTTTGCTCGCGGTCGGGCCCGTCTTCATCATCCACTCAGAGTACCACTGGTAAGCGCGCACACAGACTTTGTAGCTTGTCCGGTCAGTTAAAAATAGTAATTGTGAAATCCGTCTTTTAATCAGCAGCATACAAGCTAGTTAGCTTGAAAAGTAAATAAAGTTTCAGACGTGCTGCGTGATGATGTGTTCAGATTGGCTCAGTAAAACGACAATTAGGTTATCATGATGCGTTCAAGTGTAACGTAAAGAAAACGGGAAATTTTGTTTTTGGCGAGAAACATGAGTAATACAGTTGTATATTGCTCTATATATAATTAAACTACTGATGCCAACATTTATTAAAAATTACATTTAATTTAAAATACAATTATTTTTTTGTTAAATATTTTCCTAATCACTAAAAACATGATGAAAAGTGACAGTAGACAATACATTAACCAACAATTGTGAAAATATATTCTAGTTAGTTTTATGTCATTTCGAAGTGGCCTATTACATTAGCCATGTTTATTGAAGGCTAGAAACGTTTTTGTTATGCTCACTTGTTAAGCAATAGAAGCAATACCAGTTCTGTTAAAAAATTTTGTTGCATCGTCTTTCCACCAAATAACAGAAAAGTATCGATAGTGGTATCGATAAAGACTCGGATCGATAAGGAGTATCGATAAAGGTATCGATATCAATAAATATTAACGATCCCCATCCCTAATGTTGACATCATTTTTTTCTCAGAATTATGTGCTATATTATTAGCTTGAGAATGGGTAGAAGATACTAATATAAATAAAATATTTTGTAGTGATTATCTGCATTGAGTATTCAAAAGGGATGTACAAATAATCATCAAAATATATGAAGTTATAGCTGTTCATCATAGAATATGTGAACAAAAAAAAACAACTTCAAACTTTTAATTTTGTAATGGTATTCATAAAAGCACTTTTGTTTGTAGAGGGTTAATCCTTTCTTTAATCACTAATCAATGTCAGAAATCAGGGTAAATATACCTGATATATTTTATTTAGAGGAAAATTTTGTTTATCTCATTTCTATTTATGTTCAAATGATTTAATTGAACTGGAACAGAAAATTAAATTTAATGTTTATCAATTACTTTTTTAGTAGTCCTTGGTTGAAGAATTTCTTAAATTTATTATTTTTTATTGTTATTTGGTAATTTCTGAAATTGATTTATTTAATATTTGTTTAATGTGTGTTAAATTTGTTAATTGTCTGAAATAAATTAATTCAATGATTCAATCCAGTTTTTTAGTTATACTTTACCTAAGTGTCCTTACAGATGGTTAAAAGTGTTTCTGCACAGTCCTAACTTTGAGTGTGTAATAAATTATTTAAAATAATAAAAAAGAAAAGGTACTGAAACCTATTCTGGTATTTGTCTATGCATCACTCCATGCTAAGTTACAGTTTTTTCTGAATGCTTAAACACAACCTTGATTCTTATAGCACAATTTCTAAAACTATTAATACTTATAGCAAATCCACTCACTGAGTTCACAAAACTAAAAGAACAAACACTGCTTTGCACTCAATTTGCAATTTTGTAACACACACTTTGCACAACTGTAGGCACAATAAACACAACTCAATGAAGCACTAAACAGATGCTGAAAACAGTACTGGTATTTCGCGTGGCAAAAGTGAGGGGGGGGGGGGCGCAAAACTCAATCTCGCCTAGGGCAACCAAAGGGCTAGAACCGGCCCTGGTCCAGATGTTCAACTTTTATAGTGAAGTTAATATTTTAATGAATGTATTATTTTGTTTGATACAGAGAGAGAAAATTAGGTACAAATATTAGAGTGGGGTTTAACTCTGCACAATTCTATATCTTCAAAAGAAAATACTGTATTTACCTTCTCTCTTAGTTGTTCAAATGAAACCGTTTTCAAAGTGGAAAACAGTCCTAATTCCACATTCATCAGAGCCGCTGATACTGATAAACAGCATCTAATGAGTGTAGAGCTTATAACATTTTTATTAATGGAGCAAAATGATGCTTTTCTCTTTTAACAATGAATTGCTCTTATCAGTACGGATGCTCACATCAAGCATAAAAAAAGGAATGCATATTGCATAGCACCAATGACACCAGACCAATAGTGTGCCTACCAAAGTTCAAATCAAACCTACGCCCTTGCCTCTAACCTCTCCTTGCTCACGTCCTCCACAGAACCAGATCGGACGCTCACCAGGATCAGGTCCGTTCCCATCATCTTCTCTCTGCTCTGGAACTGGACCCCTTACAGGACCAATCAGCCTGCCTGTCCACCCTCAATCCAACACAAGACCATCCACTGGAAAACTTCACTGAGCTCTTCTCCCATTAAACCAGGAAATAAACCATTAAATCTGCCCCTGTGTCCGCAGTTGTCGTTTGTCTAAGAGTCTGGTAAGCACCATGTCAAGTTTAGGGATGAGAACAATCACTCATTGCTTCATAGTTGGCATTAAATAAAAACTTCCTTATTTATATAATGTTATAAATTAACATTAAGGCCATCCAAACGAGGGGATTCATTTAAGATAATTTAGATGGTTTTAAAGGATAAATCAAAGAGGATATATTATTGAATATGATCACGATCTATATTAGAGTAATTAGCCGAATGAAGTTTACAATAAGTAAAAAACAACTTCCTTCTCTAATAATTTAGGATATTTACATTCTTTTCTTTCCATTCATTTATAGTTGACATACAATTTGTCATGATGGGTTTCAGAAAAGCCCAATATGCAGAACACCACGGAGACAGATGAAAAGTTTAACAATGTTTATTGATCACAAGCACATGGAATAAACACAGGAACTGGTTCAGGCCTGGGGGCAGGTTCACTGGAGTCTGTGAGGATGACAGTTCAGTTAGCTTAGGAACTGAAGATCTTGAGTTAGAGAGTTTATGAAGGATACCTTGATTAATCCGGGTTTCGCTTTGAGAGAGGAACTGTTGGGTCCAGAGACTGTTTTGTTAACCGCTTCAGCGTCTTACTTCTGACTTGAGGGCACACCTTGGCTTTGGGTTTCCAGCTCTTAGCCAAGAGCTGCATGGGAATCCAGAGAAGAGTCTTCAGGTTTGGCTCAGAGGGCAGGCTCGGCAGGTTAAGCTCATCCAGAGCTTACAAGGGAAAAGGATTCCTGAAAGCAGAGACAAGGAGGTATTAGAATCCGATCTAATCAGAGACAGCAAAGATTCTCAGGTGATGCTAGGCTCAGGTGCTAACCAAACTGGATCAACACTGCGGCGTCGAGGCAACGTCTGAAGGCAGGTTATATACAGGAGAATCCTCTAATGACGAGATGCGCCTCAGGTGTGTTGGAGGCTCAGCTCAGGAGGATCCATGGCGCACTCTGCTGGAGAAAGGTGGTACAGCTCCAGATCCCAACATAATTATTAGTCTGTTACGTTCTAATTTAAAGAAATATGACAAATTCTTTTCTCCTGCTTCAATCCATTTTGCAGAAGACCTAAAAAAGGCACCTTGTGCTTTATTCAAATAAAGCTGATCTAACTTAGTTTGCAATTCCATAAAATGAGTTGTTCTTCAGGACCAAAATTAGGTTTGATGCAACATTAATAGATTTCATTCAAAATATCTATTTCACATTTCTTTTGTTTAGAATTAAGGTTTTTGTTGACATCAATGCTAAATTATCTTATTTTAAACTTCAAAAATTCCCATTTGTTGATACCTATAATTGAGTAAATCTCCGTCACATTAAAACCTCGAGTTATTTAAATCAAAAGAAATTCAGGGGAAAAGTAGAAATAAAGTTATTTGGTGTGCAGATTTAATGCCCATAGCGATTTATAGGAAGGGAACTGATTCAAATGGAGATATAATAGAACAGCTATTGCAAGATAATTGTCATGGAAAAAAAAGTATTCAACTATACATAGTAGTTAAATAAACGGAGATCGATGGATTTCACTCAGTCGGCACATTTATTCATATCTTTGCAAAGAGAGAACAGTTCATCATACTGTCCTAATGGCACAGCATTCTGCCCTGTTCTGCATGAACAGCGTTCGATCCTCTTTACTTACAACAATGCAAAAGTAGTCAAAGACAAAACAAATTACAGACACTTTGGTTAAACAGTAACATGTTATGAATAAACCTTGAGAAAGAATCTGGTTTGTTATGGAAGAACCTACGTCTGGTCTACAAACACCATCCTGCAGAGAATGGTGCGGCCTTCAAGGTGAAACAGACTGAGTGAAAACTTTTATAGTGAGTAAATAGGATAAATTAAAATATAATAGAAGAGAAAGCTAAATTTTCCGACAACAGGTGGTAAATATCTTATTTAATTAGATATTATTTCAGCTGTTATATATTGATTATGAACACACGCCCTACTAGCTGTGTGTTAGAACAATAAATGAAAGAGTGATTTAAGCTCTAATCATGGTCAAACAGTTAATTCTGCACATACATGGAATAATTTCACCAAAACTTCTGTTCAAAATATAAGAGTTTATTAACAGAAATCATTCAGATAGACGGACATCCATGCTGACACCAATACAATCAGAACATTTTTTCTCTTTAGATCTAAAACTCCATGACAGAGGGACACTTAATTAATCTCCGACAGGAGAAACTCGACTAAAATAGAATAACCCCTATAACAGTTCCGTCTGAAATGAATGAAAATAGTTGTTTTAATGGTTACTGAGTCAGATATGTGGCGGTAGTGTTTAATTTATCTAAAGGTTTTAATCTGTTACTGTGTAAATGGGTTTGGCTGGAATTTAAGGACAGATTCTAATATATCTGCAGGGGGGGGACTATAAATCTGATAGGAGTTTAATTTTTTATTGCTGTTTTGCACAATATGTTTAAATAAGTATTTTTTGTTGTTGAATATTAGAGATTTTGCAGATATATTTTTATACATACATTGTTTAGATTTACTTATATATTTCTAGCCCTTTTATAGAATAGAATAGAAAATCCCTTCATTGTCCCACAATGGGCAAATTTACAGCAGCAGAAAGATTTTTGAAAATGGTCACACAAATGAGGAACTTAGAAAAATGTATAAGAATAACATAATAGGGAAGAGTTAAAATATAAACAATACAATTCTGTAAAGTGTTTTAACAATATACACTGGAGAATAAATAACCAATATGCAGCTATGGACATTTTTACAGTGATGGATATTTGAAAATAGCAGCAACATCAGAGATGTGCAGAATGACAGCAGCAGGTTATTTACCTGACTAAGGTTTCTATCATTACATTTGATTTGATTGGATCCTGCTCTCGGTGGTTGGAGCCTTTATTCCACTCTGGATTCTTGTGAGTGTAGCCTTAAATTCACCACAACTTTCTTTCAAAATATAAGAGTTTATCAACAAAAATCATTTAGCTCTAAGTAAAACATATTTCAGTTAAAACTCTTGACTAAACCAGTTAAACTCGACTTAGAAGAAGGAACAACATCAATAAATCTAGTAAACACAGAAACATCCTATAGTTTATAGCACAGCAGTTAGATTTTGCTGCTCATATTAAAACAGAATGTAATGTAATGTTCAGATTAATGGTTTATAAATGTGGAAAAATATATATTTCATTAATTAATGCAATTATTAAAACTGTTGGATTTCCTCGCTGCTTATAGATGAAACTGGTTCAAACCGCAGCGGAGTTTCTTTGTGTTTTACTTTGAAAGGCTCCACAGGAAGCGCATCTCTGATAGATTTATTCCAGCTTTATTTTAGTTGTAGTAACTACTTGTAGTCACCAGGGGGCGGAGCATAAACCCGCTGATCTGAATCCAATGAGTTTGTAGCGCTGTAGCTAGCTGGTTTCCAGACTCAGATCAGCAGATTAACTTCTTCCCAGTTCCAAACATTTTCTCAAATGTGTCTCCAGGTCTCGTTCCAATGTTTTCTCTATCAATGTGAGTAAGAATCAGTTTCACAGAGTTAAAGAAAAAACAGCCCCCAGAGACTCAGAGCGGAGCTAACGATGCTAACAGACGCTAGCAGGAGGTGGAGACACTGGAGGATGTTTTTAGCTCTGAGGCTGATCTTCATCAGCCCTCCCTGCTTAACTCTGATTATCAGCATCTGTAGATCTACACCCTGATGCTGAACCACAGCATCCATCTTTGGCTACACAAACAATCCTTCAGATTTTCTTTTTTACCATCATTATGATTCATTGTTCTAAAATTCTGAAGAATTGTAAAGTGTAATTACAACCTAATACCACGGGAGGGCAGTATAGAGACCACGTTCAGGACAGAATCTGTAAAAATCAAATATTAATTCTTGTTTAGTTCATTTTCTCTTGTTCAGGATACATTAACTGAACTATTTTGAGTAAAATGTCCTTCCTCAATGATCTCATCTCTTGTGTTTACACAAATCAAAATTAGTTGAATTATGTTCAAGTATTACATTAATTCATTTTGCTTTTTCATTTCCATCATGTTAACAAAAAGCTTCTCCATTTTTTTTAAGCTCTGCTGCTAATCTTCATGTCTTTTTCCCTGTTTTTTTTTTTTTTTTACACACAAACTCTAAATTTCAGCTTCTATAGATCTACACTGTTGGTAAATAAACAATCGCTCATATTTTTATCATAGAAAATTCATCACAATTCAATGATTTTAGTGTGTAATTACAGTCTGCGACCACAGGAGGGCAGAAGAGTGCTGTAGGCGCAAATAAATCCCACATAAGAAAACTTTCCCTTTTGTTCACTGCAGTTGTTTATCTTTGTATATTTATTTAACTTTATTTATCTCTATTTCCACCAAGATCAAAGAACCTGTAATAACTCTCCTTTGTGTAAATATTAGAGATAACGGTCAAAGCACTGGAATAGGTAGGAAGAAGTTGACCCACAGTCTGTGTTTCAGCACCATGGACAGATCAAGCACTTCCTGAACTGAACATCAGCTGGAAACTCTGCCTCATTTATTCCAGTCTTTGTTAAATCCAGGAATGGTTTCACTTCATCAGAGTCCAAAAAGGTCTCCAGTGCTGCTAAAGCTGACATGAACTGTGACTCCATTCACTGCCAGGGCTTTGATCACGCTCTATAATGGAGGAAAAACTCACCTGTAGGACAAGTTTGACAGAATAAACATGAAGCAGCTGGAGGACAAGATGCTGGGAGGTAAAGCTAACATAGAGCGCCGTCACCAAGTGGCGTCCATGGATGCTTTACCTACCAGCATCTCACACCACAGCTGCTGGTCTCCATCAATCTGAGCTGTTTATTAACCAGTGAAAGGCTGCTTCTTTGGGGCTTTTATTGATCATTAATATTTATGGGAACCAGAAAACCATGAAGTCCTGAGGAACATTGAGATAAATACTTTTAGAGCTTTTATTTGTCTTAGTTCTTATTTTATTTCTATCATCTAAAAAATGTAATTTAAAATATTTGGATAAAAATATCAAATTTAAAACATTTTCTATGTTCCAGCGCCTTATTTCCTTTGGGTTTCCATCTTGTTTTAATCCTGTTTAATGTGCTCTGGAGTTTGATCTGTTTGCTGAAGGACTTTCCCAGCATGTTGGTGTTAGCATGTGGAGTAGAACACGCTAACTGGGTTCATTTAGTTCAGGTGTGGCAGCAAGAAGACGCCTAAAAGCTGCAGGAGCAGAGATGGAACCACTGATCTAAGGGAAGAAATCTTTGCTTTTCTTCTTCTTCTGCTTTGAATCTTGGATCAAACAAAGTCGGTTATGTTAATTATATTCTGAAAACAGGAAGCAGCAGGATTTCAGTCCCTGATTTTGATGCTTTCTCTGTTCTTCATCATCATCCTCTTCCTCAGAGTGTTGGGCTGGACCCCTGACCCAGTGGTTCTGTGAGGTTCTTCCTGTCTATCAGGTTCTGAGTGTAAATCTGTTCAGGTTGTTTTGTTGTTGGTCTGCAGCGGTTCTACAGGAACTTTAAACGTTGCTGATGTTGCAGCTCTTTGGATCATGTGACGTTTGTTTGGGTCGCTGCAGCTTTCTGAATGGAACCTGTTGGTTCTGGTTCTTCTTCATGTGTATTTATGCTGCTGCTCCTCCCTCAGATATTTATTCATTATTTCTAAATGTCTTTTTAGTTGTTTTTTCCACCAGCTGAAGATAAATGTTTTAATTGATCATAAATAGACCTATTAGCAGATATTTCCATGTATTTAATGACTCTACAGAGAAAATCCAACTGATCAGAACCAGAACTGCTGACAGTGTTGGACCTTCCTACTTTAAGATGTAGAGATGAAGAAAGGATCCAGTTCTGGTTCTGATGATGAAGCTGAATCTGTTTAGAATCAGATCTTTCTGCTTCTGAAGGTGAAGATGTTCTGGTCTGACCATCTGCTTGTGGAGTGAATCCAGAGCAGAAGATCCAACCTAACAAGAAGCTGTGGAGCAGTGGGATCAGCAGCAGAACCAGCTGTAGAACCAGCTCTGCTTGGACCTCTGGGTTCTGAAGCTGATGCTTTGGAGACAATGAGGATTTTCAGTCCTAATGTCCATTATCATGGATTCAGATGTTGATGATGCTTTCTGGATAGCTCAGAGAGGAAAGGAGGTAGGAAGGAATTCAGAGGGTCTCGAGTTCAA